>NC_056745.1:1138209931-1138252431 GCF_019279795.1 Protopterus annectens
AGGATCCAGTCAAAGATTAAGGAAGAATTTGAGATTTTGATAAAGTGGGCTATGGCATCAGTAAATTATGTAAAGTTGTACAGGTTCTGTTAATGACTGACAGATGTACCATTTACAATGGCCTAGATGATGTTAACATCACCAGGTATGATAATTTCCAGTTTGATGTTTGCTGATAACCTCGTCAATGTTCTCTAGTGTAAAGTAGGTTATTTTGGGGGGATTGTAGATGGCTATTGGACAGATTTAACATGATTTAGATGGTATATACACTAATCACTTCTGCATCATTATTGAGTGTAAGAATATCACAGCAGTATTGTTAAATATGTAGGGTCTCCGGGTACATGAAAGCCGCCCATCCCTTTCTTTGACTTTGTGATCTAGTCATTGTATATTATAGCCCTCTGGCGTAATTTCTTTTGTCTTTAATGTTTGGTATTAACCAGATTTCGGTATGGACAAGAATGCTGAGTAACTTGTAGCATCCAGGAATGCAGCTCAGTTATTTTGTTGCAGACATTTTATCGTATGTACAAGCAAAATGTTTTTAAGCTGGGATGTTAGGAGGAGAAGGTTACATGAGGTAGTTAGTAGGACCTGGGTTATGGGTTTAAGATGTAAGAGAGGTGGAATGGACAGGGTTTGAAATAATGTCTCCAGACCCTTTAAGTTTAAAGAATAGCAAGTTTATAGATATGGAGGCTTAAATTTGTGATCAGATGGTAGTAAGGCACAAATACTACATTTTGACCTGAGTGAGAGAGACACCTGTTTTAAGGAAGTATACTGGGGAGAGGACAAATAACTCTGGAGAAATATAATGAGATTGATGGGCAGACATGGGTAACTGTGGGGTTGGCCTTTGGAAATGAAAGCAGAGTCAAGTAGACTAAGTAGTGTGAGGTAGCTTGTCACCATATGAGTTGCAGAGGAGTAACTGTAAGCATAAGAAGCATAGTAAAGCTGGGGTGAAATTGGGGAAATTGGATGTCTGTGAATTAATGGTTGATGGTACTGTTTCAGATGATGTGTGGGCATTGGTGAAAATATTGTTACTTCACTGGATTGGTGGACTAGGATTGTGTTTTGTATTTGAGGGAAAGTCTGTGAAGGTAAGGAGTAGAAGTGCGTAGAATGTAGCAGAAGGGTTGAAAATTAAGGAGTGTTATATTAGGTATAGCATGATGGTGCAAAGGGAAGAGAAGGCTAAGTTTGAAGAGGTCAATCTTAATATTGATGGTTTGTCATGGAGACAGCTTGTATTTTAAAGGATGGCTGTTTGTTGTGTAAAGCATATATGGTAGTTGTGAGTGTGTGACTAAAGACTAACTGGTATCGATGTGGTAGATATGAAGAAATTAAATGATTACTAGGTATTCAAAGTGATATTGGATAAGCAGTTAAAGAGTAGAAAAGGGGAGAGAATGTGATGTATTTTGGATGGAGTCAGCTGTCATCAGAGAAAGAAGATTGGGACTGGATGGTGATAAGAAAATGTATAAATGTACAGCAGGTGGGAAGTGAGAATTGGGGGTAGGATATGGGAGAAGCTGGGATAGTGGGAACTGGGGAATGGAGTAGGGCTAACACCCAGTTTTTGTTACTGGCACCAAAAGAAAATAATCTGTAGAAAAATGTAAGGTTTGGCTATACAATATTATAAAATATTTTGTCAGAAAAGTGGAACTTGTGTACTGTTGGTAAGAAAAAAAAAAGTTGACTACTACCAAGGACAAGACAGAAAATGCATTTTAAAGACAGGGAAATGGATGCAGGGGAGCAGAGCTATTGTATGAGATCAGTGGTTTATACCTGCACTATACCAAAAGCAGGGTATGGCAATTCTTAGAAAAAGACTTATAACTGAAGGTAAACAGATTGAATACAGCAGGAGAAGAACTACAGCACCACAGTTTGCAGGAAAAGAAGGGGGCAATGAGAGATATTACCATCTAAGGATGCAAACTATTGCTGACACAAACAAATTAACTTAGTCTTTTCAGGCAAGAAGTGGGTAACAGTTTATAATTGCATTGCATTCATTGACTGTTGGCTTTACTGAAAATGCAGGGAAATTCACAAGGACATTAATGTTGTGTCTTACGGCTTTTCCCGGTTAGGGGTCGCCACAGCGGAACTCCGGTCCGCTAATGATTGGCAGTAGATTTTTATGTGCCGACTTGCCGGGCATTAATATGTTTTCATAAACAGATGCCCTGTGTGTTCTTCAAATGTGGAACTTGAGTAGCTCTTGTTTTTGTGTTTTTCACATGTCACACTGAGCTTTTGCTATTGAAACAGCCCTGCACAATGTTCTTGTCCTTTGTTGTCTTTACCGAAAATGCAGAGAAAATGGACAATGACAGAAATATGCCTCCATAACTGGAGTTTCAAATGTTAAAGTGAGTGCTTGCCATGGAAATAGACCCTGGCAAACTGTTAAGAGAGCCATTCAGAGTAAAACCCCAGGAAAGGAAAAATGTCTGACCCCCTGAGAGCTACCTTCACTGTTTTGGGATTATTAAACTCATCCCCTGTCCTTATAGCCACTTAAAGCCTGCAAGTCACCATTTGCATATGAAAAATTGGTTGAATGTGATCACTGTCTTCCCTCCCTCATGATGAGTGAGCCAACATAAGTCACTCACTCCTATCCTCTCCTGCTTTGCTGTTTCAGCACCCTATACACTAATTGATCTTGGGTAATTGGGTCATAATCAGGCTTTTTCCTTCTGCACTTCAGAGCTGAGGTTACTCATGTCACTGTTTTGTCGTCATTTTAATAATGCATTGATTGAAAGATTGATATACCATCAGGTACTTATTGCAGAAAAACAGGGTTCAGGAAGTGTAGTTACCCCAATGGACATCAAAACTTCGTAACTTCCACTGAGGTTCTTCTGTAAGCTCAGAGGATGTTATGTTTCACCCAAGGCCAGTAAATAATTTTTTAATGTTGCATTTTGATAAAATGGTCTATTGCTGTAATTACACTCAGTGGTGCTGTACCTTATACACTGGGTCTATATCACGACTTCGAACGCACAGGTGTCCAAACGCCGTAATATCGAACTGGGAAGTTTGAAATGTGAAAATAGTGAAGCCACGGAACACCGATTTTTTTTTTCCCAGGGAAAAAAACGGTGGGCTGTTTTTGCAGCTTTGCTATTTCCTCCACTGTGGTGCGATCTCGGAGTTGGCATATTTAAGTAGGGGGGGTGTGGGGGGCAAAGCCCCCCCCACACACACACACACATTAGTATGTGTTTAAAGTGTACATGTGTTTTTGTTTTTGTACCAGAACAGCAATTTTTTTTCCCCGGGAAAAAAATCGCTGTTCTATGTGTTCATACTTGTTGCATTTCAGACTTCGATACTATGTCGATCGGACACATTTGATTTCGATTAATTGATATAGACCCTATACACTTTGTGTATTTTACTTAGAAGCAGTAACAGGTGTGTATTTTAATTAGAAGTAGTAATTTTTGTAGGTGCAATAATAACTAATGTTTATGTGCAACAGCCAAAAGTTGTGAGCTTTGCAAACACAAAAGATCACTTTCTGCACATTGGCATTTTAGAAAATGCTTTCTGCAGGAACATTATTAAAGACTTGTCTATTAAAATAGTCCAGTAGGTGTGATCTTTAACATTATGCATCACATATGACTTGTACAAAAGTCACTATTGTGTAGATATTCTTGTGCACACATCCTCATATTTGTAAACTGCTTTATTTATTAGAAAATAATTCAGAGGAAGTTGTAGTGAACAGAGCACACACGAAAAACACTTGTGTATGTGTTAAGAAATGTTATACACAGCCATGCAGTGTAAGGAAAAGCATTTTGTAAAAAATTAGTGCCTATAGTAATTTAAATCCTAAATGCAAAGCCATCAGTAATACGTTAGAAGGACTTAAGACAAGAATCTATTAATCATAAGACATTTAGTAATCAGCTTCACCCCATAACACATTTTAGCTTATGTGAGCATGACCTGCCTACTGATATTTGTTATGTTTAATATTTAGGTGAACATTTAGAATCAAATATCTTACAGATTTGTGAAGTGATTCATGTAAAAATTGAATAAGCAAATTTGCATAAAAACATTTTAAAAGAAGCATTACTGTTTTTTAACAAATGTGCGTGTGCCAGATGTTATTTTAAATAAACATCTCTAAAAAAAACTTTGCACATTAACATTAAAACAATTTTTAAGTGGTTGGTTAGAAATGTATTGGCATGGCGCGTACAAGTGCACAGCTGAAGTGAAACAGTTTAAAAGAATAAACCAGAAATAATTCAGTTGTGTTAAATACCAAGGGATAGGATAAACGATAAAGTAGTAAAGTTGTCTGAATTGAAGTTTTGACAAAATACTTGCTCCAAAATGTGAGATTTTGGAAACTGGGCAGACATACTCACACAGCTCTGCTAATAAACTAAATCTGGCTGTACAAAGACAGTATATCTTCAAGGTAATAGACTAGTATGATGTGCATTGTCTCACAGCAGGCATGCTTAAGTTTTCTGTGAGCATGCTTTGTGTGTCTGCACTTTTTGTTTGGCAAATTGTTACTCAACAAATCAGAAGATACGGTGCACTTAACAAATTGCATTTATGCATTGCGTTTAAACTATATTAGCAAGTGAATCAGATATATTTAGCAAGTGGTTCAGTTATATGCTTTGTGTTTTAAGTAAATTTTGGGGTGGTCTAATTTCTCCCTTCTGCATCATCCTATGGCTCCCTATCCAGTGTCCATCATCCATCACGGAGTCTGTAAGATCCCATCCGACCCCCCCCCACCAGACTTCATCCAGTATGGCTGGGGCTGACATAGAATATAAAGGCACCCTAGTGGTCAGGCCATGAACATCCTCTTGGGGGGAGTTATTTTCTGACATAGCCCATTGCTGCCCACCTCCCTTGTGGTTCCTGAGGTAAAGTCCAGGCGTGGAAGTGCCATGGGAATGTGCAATGTTCCAACAGCCTACTTAGGAGCTCAAGTCATGTCATCACCCTGTTCGCCCATTATACACACATGATAACAATCTCCCTAGCCTGCAGCAGGGATCATCACCACAAATGCCAACAGGATTGCGTATCCCTCTCTGAAACTCTGTCATTCCCCTAAGCCACTAATTGAATTAGGGTTGGCTGGGCCATAGTCAGGGCTTTATCTCTCTACACCATCATTGTGGGCATATTTTAATTATATTAACAAGGGAAACAGATACATGCATTGTGTTTTTAATATGTTAAGAGGAGCAGATAATAGGCATTATGTTTTAACTATATTAACAAGTGAAACAGATATGTACATTGTGTTTTACATATATTAACAAGTAGGGTGTGGAACAGATTTAATAATTTAAAGAAATGGTATGATGCAAGGATTCATTTCAGCCACACCTCGGGCAAAGCATAAAAGGTATGCAATCAGCTGATCATAATGGTATGCACAGTGCATTGTGGCAAAATATCATTCACTGACATATATACATATGCGTACATAATATGTATATAAGTATAGCAGGTATGCACAGTGGGTCTTCAGCTGACTATCTGACTGTTAATCCAACAGAGCCTAGATAAGGAGCATTTTCTGATAAAATGCACTAACCATGATCATACCATTTGTATTTGGAGCTTTTTATCAAGTTATCTTTAAATTCTTGCAGCGAGAATTAGTTTCATATGTTTATTCTTTGTGAATTCCAGTGAGCTGGCATGATTTTTAAAAGGATTTTTTTTTGTATAAGCTGCAGTGAATGCAGTCTATGTGCACATTCATTATTGAATCTCAGTTGGTATTGGTATGTGGCTGTTTTTAGTTTATATTAAAGTGGTGGATAAAACATCTCATGGATCAGTTTATCAGTGGACATGGGCAACAGGATCCTGGCACTGTCTATTCTGGGACATCTTAATGTTCTTAGAGGTGTAGGTACAGTGATAGTGTCTTGCTGTGGTAGGAGTCATGGATTGCATTAGCTTGTATAGTCTGTTAGAAATATGTGTCATATGCTGAAACGAAAGTTATTATTGAAGAATTTTTTCCTTTTTTGGAAAGAATATATTTATTTAATGATAAAGCCTGATATTTTGTACATTAGTATTAGCTTTTGCAATATTTTGTTAATTACATATTCAGTGTTTGTTGAGAGTGTTAAAATGGGGCCCTTTCAAAAATCTAGATATTTATAAAACTCAGTAAATTCAGTTTTGTTATGTAATGGATTATTTTGTTATTTAATAATCTTTGTGTTGCCCTAGAAAATATGAGTTCTTTCTGCTTTAACAGGAAGTCGACTGAGACAGAGGGTTAGGATGTAAAAAGTTTTGTAATAGGTTAGTATGAACAGTATAGAGGATTATGCCTGGGTCTCCAATCATAACCAGCCTATTATATGTTGAAGACGTGGATGTCAAGAAGTTTATCTCAAGATCAAGGCTTGGTGGTGAATTTTGGTATCCATGTTGGGAGCACATAATAAGTCTTATGATCAGTGAGTTCTGATCATCATCCTTTATAGTGAATGGAGCTTTATCTCATAGCTGTAGTATCTGCCACCTGGTGCCATCCCTTGATTGGCAACCCTCAACTTCAGGTGGAGGACCAAACAATTCTCTTTCTGCATTTTAAACTGTAGTAAATTGTTTGCTACACTTGTAAAAAAGCAGTTTTCCACACCTTATACCAATCATCGATCACGCCCCCAGCATCACACACCCACATGGCTGCTCCCTTTGCCCCATCCTAGTTAAACTTCTACTTTACTTGCTTCATGTACAACTAATTACAGAAAGAAATGTAAGAGTGTGAAGTATTTTACCAGCTTTCAAAGCATTTGAAAGTCAGTAAAGCCCTTTGTGCTGCCAGATAGCAAACAGAAACAAGGTGTCCCTCCGATGAATGGGTGACTTTAAAAGCTATTAGACACTTCATTCGACCACACTTTTTTGTTTGAGTATGGCAGAATGAATTTTTAAAACTGTTTTACCTTTTGCTGCTGTTCTTTGCTAGCCAGCTCTATATGCTATTAATTCCCAACTCGAGACCCTTTCTTAGCAGTGTTTAAGGGTACTTAGCAAAAGCTTGTTAAGTACCTGTCTGAAATCAGAAAGATGCTTAACAACCTTGCCTTTTTCCTGGTGGGGAGCATAATTGTGGCATTTCATGCACTATAAGTGTTTCCAGCCAATATATATAGTGTTACATCCATTGCCGGAGTATTAATTGGAATAAGTGAATAAAGAAAACAGATCTATCTTTGTGGGATGCCTGCATTTTACTTGCACAGAGAATGTTATTAAAATTTCTCGTTTGTGTATTGCTGTTTTTTTTCATAATTTCAAAACAGGGATGCACGTAACTATTTTATAATCTGTTTTCTTATTTCAGATAACAGAGTTGACAGTATCTTGGCTACATTACATACCAATCCTAACAAGAAGACAAAGTGTGAACATGTTTTATACTTGACTGCAGAGCAGTGTCTTACTCAAATTATGGACAAGCTGCAGGGATTTGGGGTACAGTATAACTTTCAAATATAAATATACTACAAGAAAAATATTAAAATTAAAGTATATAGTATCTGCAAAAATAAAGTTAAAGTAGCACTGTCTGATTTACAGACCTGTTATAATATTTTAATAAGCTTTAACAAAATTATAATAATAGCAATTTCTACACAATGGGCGAATGTCAGAATTTGCATTATAAAACTGTAAGTTATCATGTTGTCATAGATGCATATTTACCAGTCTATTTATGCAGTTGCACATTTCTGCTGCTCTTGACCTTTGTTCCTGGAGAGAATACTGTGTCATCACTAGAGGTGGAAAAGAAATAATAAATAAAAAATATATTTTCTGCTTGTATCCATAGTATGCTTTAGTAGCTGGCTGCTCTCAAGATTTGAGTGAAGATTTTTAATCCATTCATTCATTTTCTGATATTCACTTTATCTTGTCAAGAGTTAAGTGGAAGCTTGAGACTATCCCAATATTCAGTGGGTGTAAGGCAGAGAGTTAATTCTGGATGAGAAACCAGTCCAGTTCAGGATACACACACACACACACACACATACACACACACACACACACACACACACACACACACACACACACACACACCTATGGGTAGTTAGGAGGATTGCCAGTTGATCTAAAATGGTTCTTTGAGATATGAGAGGAAACCAGAGCACTCAGTACAAATCCACATGGACACAAGGAAGACAAACACATTTCCAGGGGCAGAAACAGAAAATCAGGAAATGGGAGGCAGAAATGCTAATCAGTGCGCTACTGTGAATTTTTAAGTGTTATATAATTACTGTGCAACCACTATTTATGACACCTTTAAAGGGGTTTTCTTTTTTTTTTAATAATCATCCCTTATTGTTCCATTCCAATGTACCCTGCTGGGTTTAGCTGGCATGTGGTAAAATGGGAATTAATAAAATATATTTAAGTATTAAATCAGACTTTCTGTTGTATGTTCATTGTTCACCCATATAACTGCACATTTATTTTACTAGCTAGGATACAACACTGACTCAGCACCGGTTTACCACGGAGACATGTTGTATATCCATGGGTGTTGGGGGATATCTTAAGATCAGAGACTATCCCCGGGATTCATGAAGCTTGCGCCAGGTGCAGGTGTAGCATTGGCGATCTAACACCTCTGAGGTACATCCCACATGGATTTCCACGTGCACTACCTGTGTATGCTACGCCTGCACAACTCCTGAGCCTTGTATGCTAATTACCCCATGTGCAGTAATGTAGCATGCAAATGAAGGTATGTAGCGATTCAGGAAGTGGTGGAGGTGTAGTGTAAGCAAGCAAAAATGTAAACCGTAGAAAACGGTTTACATTTTTGCAAACATAAAATCGGAGCCATGACAGCCGACCAAACACATGTATTATAATGTTAATATATGCCAATGGCTAACTATATAGCCATTGGCATAAAAAAATGTACAAAATATAAAATTAACATTTAATATATATAGTCGCTCTATCGCGACGTGGAAGCGCAGGGCAGCGGTGCACAAAGGGGATCACAAGGAATATATAAAAATATAGAGTAAAACCGCAATGAAACACATATCATGATTTTCCCATAATAGTCAATGGCAGGCATGCTACACCATACTCATGGCGCAAGGGTTGCTAAGGGGCAGTGACAGTGTTATGCGCAGTAGCTAGGAATTAGTAGGCAATGCCATGCAAATGAGAGGAGTAATAGTGAATTGCAGATTTCCCACTGGTATAAGAATGCACAAAACAGCGTAGCATTATTACACCGAGGTGAGCCCTTGAGATAAAGATGACATCGAGAGGGGTGTGTCACCATTGCTGTAAACACACTGGAGCATTGCCAAACCGGTCTGCCCCTAGCTAGGCAAAGCTGCAGGATAGGGGTGTGTCGAATTGCCCATAGCTCATTGACAGCAGCTAACAAGGCTGCAAGTAACTACCTGCAGAATATGGAAGGGGAGGGCTGTACTGCAAAGAAAACAGCAAACTGTCAAAGCAGAACAAAGGTGATATGCAGTATATCAGCTACAAGGCACAATTCACCATGACTGGTTAGGGAAAGTACAAAACAAGAAAGATGGCAGGTGGATGCATGCCTGATAATGGGAGGAGATTCAGGTCTAAAATTGAATTAAAGGACAACAGAGTAATCAAGGCCAGCAAGTAGATCTCCACAGTAAAGGCCCCACACTTGCAGTACTCATTGCAAAACCTATAATTAAGACACACAGCAGCTGGAATAGTTCATACACACCCACTTACATCAGCAGCATCCATAGCACAATACTATAAAGTTTGAAAGCATCTCACACACATTTGTGTATTCCCATACACTCTGCACCAGTGGTGTATACAGACAGGAAACTTTTATTATGTACATGTTAGGGGCTGCCATAACTTTGATCCACCAGCATGTGTTGGGGGACTGAAGGTGGTGTGGAGGGTGATGCCACACGACCACTGCAGGCACCAGAGGAGGAGGAGAGTGTTCAGACCCAGGCTGACCTACCAGGGACTACATGATCTGGAAAAAGTAGAGCATTACACGGTGGACAGGGACACCCTACAGCAACTTGTGCAGCTATGCCGGCCATGTCTCAGAGCCAGAACAAACAGAGGGGAACCCATCCCAGTGGATACGAAGGTATGTGGAAGCCTGAGAATACTAGCTACAGGTACCTTTCAAAGACCAACTGGGGATATCATGGGTATCTCACAGGCATTAGCATCCAGGGTACTACACCAGTTCCTGGATGCCATGTTACCACATGCCAGTGAGTACATATACTTCTCCCGAACGCAGGAGGAGTTGGCCAGCAATATGTGTCTCTTCCACCATGTGGCAGAATACCCGGAGGTAGTGGGTGCAATAGACTGCACGCACATACACATCAAGTCACCACCCGGTGAGCAGGAAGGCGCTACATAAACCACAAGGGATACCCCTCCATCAACTGCCAGGTTGTGTACATTACCCAGGGCATTATCATGGATGTGTGTGCTGGCAGCCCTGAAAGATATCACGACTCCCATATCTGGCATGCCTCACAGCTGTATTGGTTATTTTCCAGGGGGGACATCCCAAATGGCCACCTGGTGGGGGATGCTGGCTATGCACTAGAACCGTGGATGATGACTCCCATCAGAAATTCACACACACCCATGCAGGAACGCCATAATGAGACACACTCACAAACCAGAATCATTATAGAGCGTGTGTTTGGGATGCTGAAATCATGGTTCTGTTGCATGGACATATCTGGTGGAGCCTTGCAGTACTCTCCAGGCCCGTGTGCCCACATCTTCATAGTGTGTACCATGCTACACAATATGGTCCTGTGGAAACAGCTGCAGTAGGGACAGAATGGTGAAGGCCCTCACAGCCCACCACCATTGCCAAGGGCCCCACAGGCACAGAGGTACTCAGACTATGAACACCCTGAGCCAGCCCCAGTAGGCAGACGGAGGCATGCCCAGTATGTCCATGCCTTGGCAAAGAGGGAAAGTATAGCACACACACACTGACAGTGTAGGCACCTAGGGACTGACACCTTTCTCCACCTACCCACACAAGACTACCTGTAAATTGTCATGTATAGGCAGTCTAATGTGTGCATCCAACATAGGCAGCCCTCAGCTATTGCACACACAACAGCCAGTGGCACAAGGTAAGTCAATACCTGAACAGTAAACTAAGCTATCAGCATATGCAGATACTGTATGTATAGATTCATAGGTAGGTACTTGGCCAACTGCTAGAGGCCATTTATAAAGACATCCAAAATGTGTCAGCGTTTGCCACCCCCTTGAGTTATTAACCATCCCTCTGTGGAGCAGAGCCAATGGCGGGATCCCTGGGGTGCATCTACTGTTCCCCATCCACGCTTCAAGGTTTCTCTTGCAGAGTGGTAGTGAGGGGCTCTGTAAAATGTAGTTCGGGATGTTGTTCCAAAGTATGGGGAGTGTCTGTGTCAGGAAGCTATCCCTCCAGCATCTTCCAGTTATTGTTGTGGCAAGGTCAGCTCACTACAGGTTGTGGCTCACTGTGACATGGATTCCCATAGATGGAACATATCCATCAAGCCAGAGTTTGACATGGCTGTGTTGGTCAGTGGAGATCATCTCTGGGTAAACGAGATGCCACTGAGTAAAGCAGGAGTTTATTCAGTCTGGCTGCATAGGCCATATGCTGGAGACCAGTATTCCCCTTGGTGAGATACATTCGTGGATCCCCCAGCTGTTGGACGTGACCTCTGAGGTACATCCCACATGGATTATTATATCCTATGATGGGAGTGATGAGTAAAGGGGCACTATAACCCCAGTATGTCTAGATGGGAATCCTTTAGTAGTCAGATGGCCTACATAGAAGGATGTCCTAACTACTGTAGAAATATGATTGTCACAGGGGAGATCACTATCTACCTTAGTCCCCAGATACCCCATTACCCCATCTATGTTAAAGTGGCTGCCGCTCATATGTTAATATGTGGGTGCCAATTCCACAATGGAATGACCATGCAGTTAGTGGCACTTGGCTGGAGGCCATGTCATTGGCACTCTGTGACGTTCTCTGTGAGGCCCCCTGAGGGATGTCCGTGTCAGCTGGACTATCAGTCATGGCTTCCAGTTTGCAGTCATTGCCAAACATGCTCTGCCATAGTCCACCTGTGTTTGCCTGTACATCTAAGACGTATATGCCAAATAGTAGGGCTCCCAGGACTGAGTTCTGTGGGACACGAGTTGTGACTTTTCAAGAGTTGGTCCTGGAGATCGCTAGTCGTACCATGTAGGTTGTGTGTGTAAGCCCGTTGGCAACCCAACCTGTGATGTATGGGTGAATGTACAGGCTGGTGTGTTTATCAATAATACTTGAGTGGGGCATGGTGTCAAATGCCTTGGTGAGGACCAGGTAGTATTTGTGAACCACCTCCCCTGTCATCTAACGTCTTGGTGACTGTATGTAAGACGTAAAACAGGTTCAGTAGGCATGAACTGCAGTGAAGGAACACGTACAAAAGAGCAGGCTAGCACGTACGGTTGATGCATGGATAAACCAACCATGAATGCAAAAGAAAAAATCCAGCACCCTGAGTAGGTGTAGCAGAATACTCGTTTATTGTTAACCAGACCGGTTTCAGCAATTAGCTTTCTTCAGTGGTATGGTCATGATGATTAAACAGACCCTATTTATAGGTAATTCAAATAAAAAGATATTACATCATTTCCTGTTTATATAAATTATAAAAAAACAATATTATAATTCATGACCAAAAAATGTGAATGAAATATGACAATGGCAAAAAGAAAGATATAACTAACAATAAACCATCATAATTTTAAACTAACAAGTATTACCAAAATTGGAATACTGAAAACATATTGTTTGATAATGATAATAATCATGTCGGACCTGTGAAAACTATGTCGAGGTCAGAACAAAAGATGAAAATGTATATAACAATATTGAAATAATGATAACAGGTAGTTCATCATAATTTATCATTGAGACCTGGTGGAAACAAACCACCTAATTTGACTATCCATTTGGTTTCCTTACTGTTTAACAGTTTGTGCCATCCAGTTTTAAAAGCTCTATGACCAACAATCTTGTCAATGCAAATGAAAGAAAATTGAGCCGTTTTGTGTACAACAGTATGTTTATACAGAGCATTGGTAGCTCTAGCATTTCTTATATCTCCTTAATGCTCAGAGATACGAATACGTAACTGTCTAGATGTTTGTCCAATGTAAAATGCCCAACATGTACATGTGGCCAAATAGATCACCCAGTCCATGCTGCAATTGGCAAAATGATTGATGTTAAATATCCTGCCTGTATTCTTACTGGTAAATTCCTTTGTTGTGAATATATATTTACAGAAAGAGCAGTGACCACAAGGATGACAACCAATTAATCTATCTCCTAATAGAGTAGTCTGGGTCATGCAGACATCTTTAGGTGTAATTCTTTTGTAATGTGAGAAATGTGATCCCAGAGTTTTGCCTTTATGGTAGGAATAAAGACATTTGTCATCTAACCACTTAGCCAAGTGTGTGTTGGTTCGCAGTATATTCCAATGATAGGAATAAAGACATTTGTCATCTAACCACTTAGCCAAGTGTGTGTTGGTTTGCAGTATATTCCAATGATTGCTGATTATGTCCTGTAATTGGTAGGTGTTCCTGCCAAAAGTAGTTACTAGTCTGAGTAATTGGACCGATGACTGAGCAGTCTTATTTTTATAGCCCAACAAACTGTCTCTTGATAAGTTATTAGTCATACTAGCTGCAGATTGAACATCCATTTTGTTATAACCTCGCTGTATGAATCTGTTTGAGAGATCATTCTGACAATGCTGAAGGTCTAAATGGGATGAACATGTTCTCTTAATTCTGATAAATTGTGATTTGGGAATATTTCTTATAATGTGTTTAGGGTGAAGACTAGAGGCATGTAGAAGACTGTTGTATTGTGGGTATTTTCTATGCACGGTGGTACAAAGAGTGTTATCCACTTCCTTACTTAAGTGGACATCCAAAAAGTCAATTTGGTGTGTGTCATGATTGATTGTGAATCTAACACCCCATTTATTGCTATACAAATATTCAACAAATTCCATAAGATACTCAATTCCCCCTTTCCAAACCAACCAGCAGTCGTCCAGGTACCGTCTCCAAATGTCCATTTCAGGCAAATATAGATTATGTGTTTCAGTGTATATAATCTGATCTTCCACATATCTCATAAAGAGATCTGCATAAATTGGTGCAAAAGAAGCACCCATCGCTGTGCCCTGAATTTGCCAGTAACATTGGTCTTGGAAGTAGAACACGTTCTTAGTTAGAACGTGTTCAGCCATACAAATAAGTAAGGTATCCTGGACTATAGAAATTGGTCTTAAGCAGCCAGTATTCCAGTGCCATTAGACCTGCCCAGTGTGGTATACTGGTATACAGTGATGTGACATCCAGAGTACACATGATCCAATTAGCTTCAAGTTGTGATTCAGAGACAATCTGAAGGAACTCCGTGGTATCCTGCAGTCTCGCCCGTATATGTGGCAACAAGGGCTTTAAATATTGGGTCAAGAAAACTGATAGAGGTTGCGTCAGTGATCCAATGCCTGAAAACAATAGATCTACCCAGAGGTGTAGAAAGGGATTTATGAATTTTGGGCAGCAGATACAAATATTGTTTGACTGGGTCCTGAACAGTAAGGTGAAATTTCGTTTTTATACTGATAACGCCCTCTTCAACAGCAAGTTGTAGGAAATTATCTATTTCTTGTTTAAATTTGGGCGTAGGGTCAATGGGCATATGTAAATAATGCTGAGTATTTGACACTTGTCTTATTCCTTCAGCCCAGTAATAACTGGAATTCATAACCACAATGACCCCACCCTTGTCTGCAGGAAGAAGGGTAATATCAGTATTATTTCTAAGATTAGTAAGAGCCTGTTATTCCTGAACATTTAGATTGTTTCTGATAGTGTTTCCTGTGCCCAACTGGTGGTGTAGATCTTTGAGAACAGCATTCAGGAATATGGCTACATGTTTGTCCATTGGAGGACAGAACTTAGATGGTAAGAATCGAAATTCAGTGGATCTTTGAATTGAATCCTGTTGGTCAAAAAATATTTTTAAGTTCAGTCTTCTACAAAAATCTATAACATCTGATGCAAATGTGCTTTCATCAACAAAGAAACCAGGAATAAAACCTAGACCTTTATTTAACAAAAGCTCTTCCATGGGTGTTAATACATAATCAGAAATGTTATGCACATTTGAACAGTCTATGTTCATTTGACAATTGACAGTTCCTCTAACGTTCTTATGCTTCCGTCCCCCCCTGTGTCTGTGCCTAAAGGGTGATCAGCATTGCGTACCCTTTTGGGAGTGGGAGAATCCGACATATTGGGGGATACAGTATCAATAGTAGATGATTCTTCCCCCGAACTCCTGCTGGGTGATGTACCCCTTTTAAGTATGGATCTAGGCCACTTTTTGCATGTATGTATAACATTTTTGGGGCCCTCTGCAAATCGTACCGCTTTGTATAACTCAAAGGGTTTCCCCCTTTTATAATCTTCAAAATCCCTGGAGAATTTCTTTAATTTCTTTAAGAGTTTTTTCAGAGGTTGAGAGTTCTTTGGATAACTTACTAAGTAATTCTTGAAAGCTCGGTTGATTTTCATATAGCTTTAATTCTTTACACATTTTTTGCACATCACAAATATTGGTTTGAATCGTCCTGTCATCATATAAAGACAGAATGTTTACAAACATCATGGCTGAATCTTGTTGTGCAACATTCCACTCCTTAATCAATACGTCATCCGGTTGACCAACCAAAGGTTGCAATTTAGTTCTAAGACCCCTCGGGGCAATGTTCTGATGCTTATATGCCTTAAATAATCTGGAGTGCCAGATATTGGAACATAATGTTTTGATTGTTTTGCCAAATTGAGTGAATAACATACTACAATCGTCAACTGGATCAGAAGTTCCACTAGCAGCAGATATGTTGTTTGAATCAATCCCAAAAACATGAATATCATCTTTATCTGCGCATAACCCATGTACCATGTCATTTAGATCCATGACAATAGATTGTACATATGTTGAAACCAAATGTGATGTGTTAATATCAAATTGGTGTTTGTGTTAAGATAATCAATTTTATACAAACGAACCAACCTCCAAAAAGAGACTCAAAGAAGAGTGTCTTAACCAGTCCAATGTTAATAATGGGTATTAGAATGCAGAGGGACCAAATAGTAACACATAAACAAATTTTCAAATCCAAATGACTATACACTGTGATCAATATTAAAAAAAAAACAAAGGTCCTTACCAAAATGCAAGGAACTCTATGATAAAAAAAGCCGAAAAAAATATAACACCTAACCATAGTGCTACGCAAGAAATCCTGACAAATAAAGTCTGATTAGAGTGTGCTCACATAGACATATACCCGATGAGAACAAAACAACATCTGTCTTACAGTATTGTTGTGAAAGTCACCAAGCCAACGCTATTGTATTCATATACCCAACTAACCTTCAGAAAATATTAAGCACTCAAAAAGAGCTGAGGGCTAAATGTCAGCAAATGATATAGTGTTGCATAATGTGTATGTATATGTATATTTTGTCTGAAAAAAAGATGTTTAAATTATTACACAGGCAGTGGCTATAGTTATGCTGTGTCCCTCTGAACACAAGCATATAAGCTGCAAAAACGTTCAAAAGTGTAACCTGCAATTTATATATTATGTAACAACAAAGCCCTTGACTGTAATATGTTAACAAAACCAATAAAAGTATATTGGATCAAAAGCAAATGGCTCCAACAGATAACTCTGCATACATAGTACTGTAAATGAGATTATGAAATACAAGCCAATAAATCAACAGAACTTGTACAAAAATGAAACAGGTTACTTGATAACATTGAACTATTCATTGAATACATCTAATAAACCAGTCCAATTCAGACCCAAGCAAATGTAATGATGACTAGATGTCAAATAACAGTACTTGTATCCTAGAGCTCGATGTACATGTTCAGACAAGGACCAATTGTTGAAAATGGTAGTATTCCCAGTCACAAAGTCAAAGAGCAGCATATAATCATATCCGGATAGTTAGTATAGAAACCTCCTGGCTTGATAACAAAATCACGTCCAGTTACTCAATAACTTGACAATGAGCTGGAAAAAAAGAATTATTGCGAAAAAAATCCACAATTAGACAAAATGTGAACAGCCTGTGTTCAGATATAAAGCCCTGTCTATAACTGCCCTGTCCAATCAAAAATAACCTGAGTTATGATATCCCCTCTTTAACATAAACGTATAAACAGTTCTAATATATGGATATTATCGTCAGTCTACACAATACTAGTGCAACAGCCCCAGACTAAGTAATGATATATTGAAAAAGTATGAATCACATTCCCTCCATATAATGAGATGCCATAATAATTGTCAGACAAGATGTTTCATATATTAGGTTTCAAAAAATAATAAATTAAATCAAAAAGAAACAGTACTTGTATCCTTCGAAACAATATGGACACCAGGTAGATAATGTTGCGACAAGTATGTCCAAAAGAGATCCCAAAAAAATCATCCAAAAAATGTTCTTGGTTCAGGAACCTGGATAGTCATCGTAAAACTATAGTAATCCAAATGGTTAGTTGAAACGACGACCAAACTCGACACAAGATGTTGCCCGACACGGATAAACCAATTTCAAATTATGATGGTTTATTGTTAGTTATATCTTTCTTTTTGCCATTGTCATATTTCATTCACATTTTTTGGTCATGAATTATAATATTGTTTTTTTTATAATTTATATAAACAGGAAATTGTCATATCTTTTTATTTGAATTACCTATAAATAGGGTCTGTTTAATCATCATGACCATACCACTGAAGAAAGCTAATTGCTGAAACCGGTCTGGTTAACAATAAACGAGTATTCTGCTACACCTACTCGGGGTGCTGGATTTTTTCTTTTCCATTCATGGTTGGTTTATCCGTGCATCAACTGTACGTGCTAGCCTGCTCTTTTGTACATGTTCCTTGTTGCTGGCTGTTGGTGTCTGAGGGTGCAGCATTTTGGCAGTGGATTCAGTATTTGTGGTGAGGATTCTTCTCCCCCGACTTGTGGAATTATACTAGCATAACCATCAGTGGTTTTTGGACCTGTGGAGATTGTCCCTCTTTCGTTTTGTACATTCTACCGTCCTTTATTTATTCAACATACTTTTGCCATACTGTGCTTTGGTTTTTCATTTTCAACGTATACACAGTAGTCGGACGCCATCTTGTGTCGAGTTTGGTCGTCGTTTCAACTAACCATTTGGATTACTACAGTTTTACGACGACTATCCAGGTTCCTGAACCAAGAACATTTTTTGGATTATTTTTTTGGGATCTCTTTTGGACATACTTGTCGCAACATTATCTACCTGGTGTCCATATTGTTTCGAAGGATACAAGTACTGTTTCTTTTTGATTTAATTTATTATTTTTTGAAACCTAATATATGAAACATCTTGTCTGACAATTATTATGGCATCTCATTATATGGAGGGAATGTGATTCATACTTTTTCAATATATCATTACTTAGTCTGGGGCTGTTGCACTAGTATTGTGTAGACTGACGATAATATCCATATATTAGAACTGTTTATACATTTATGTTAAACAGGGGATATCATAACTCAGGTTATTTTTGATTGGACATGGCAGTTATAGACAGGGCTTTATATCTAAACACAGGCTGTTCACATTTTGTCTAATTGTGGATTTTTTCGCAATAATTCTTTTTTTCCAGTTCATTGTCAAGTTATTGAGTACAACATCTGGACGTAATTTTGTTATCAAGCCAGGAGGTTTCTATACTAACTATCCGGATATGATTATATGCTGTTCTTTGACTTTGTGACTGGGAATACTACCATTTTCAACAATTGGTCCTTGTCTGAACATGTACATCGAGCTCTAGGATATAAGTACTGTTATTTGACATCTAGTCATCATTACATTTGCTTGGGTCTGAATTGGACTGGTTTATTAGATGTATTCAACGAATAGTTCAATGTTATCAAGTATCCTGTTTCATTTTTGTACAAGTTCTGTTGATTTATTGGCTTGTATTTCATAATCTCATTTACAGTACTATGTATGCAGAGTTATCTGTTGGAGCCATTTGCTTTTGATGCAATATACTTTTATTGGTTTTGTTAACATATTACAGTCAAGGGCTTTGTTGTTACATAACATATAAATTGCAGGTTACACTTTTGAACGTTTTTGCAGCTTATATGCTTGTGTTCAGAGGGACACAGCATAACTATAGCCGCTGCCTGTGTAATAATTTAAACATCTTTTTTTCGGACAAAATATACATATACATTATGCAACACTATATCATTTGCTGACATTTAGCCCTCAGCTCTTTTTGAGTGCTTAATATTTTCTGAAGGTTAGTTGGGTATATGAATACAATAGCGTTGGCTTGGTGTCTTTCACAACAATACTGTAAGACAGATGTTGTTTTGTTCTCATCGGGTGTATGTCTGTGTCAGCACACTCTAATCAGACTTTATTTGTCAGGATTTCTTGCGTAGCACTATGGTTAGGTGTTACATTTTTTTTGGCTTTTTTATCATAGAGTTCCTTGCATTTTGGTAAGGCCCTTTGGTTTTTTTAATATTGATCACAGTGTATAGTCATTTGGATTTGAAAATTTGTTTATGTGTTACTATTTGGTCCCTCTGCATTCTAATACCCATTATTAACATTGGACTGGTTAAGACACTCTTCTTTGAGTCTTTTTTTGGAGGTTGGTTCGTTTGTATAAAATTGATTATCTTAACACAAACACCAGTTTGATATTAACACATCACATTTGGTTTCGACATGCGTACAATCTATTGTCATGGATCTAAATGACATGGTACATGGGTTATGTGCAGATAAAGATGATATTCATGTTTTTGGGATTGATTCAAACAACGTATCTGCTGCTAGTGGAACTTCTGATCCATTTGACGATTGTAGTATGTTATTCACTCAATTTGGCAAAAAAATCAAAACATTACGTTCCAATATCTGGCACTCCAGATTATTTAAGGCATATAAACATCAGAACATTGCCCCGAGGGGTCTTAGAACTAAATTGCAACCTTTGGTTGGTCAACCGGATGACGTATTGATTAAGGAGTGGAATGTTGCACAACAAGATTCAGCCATGATGTTTGTAAACATTCTGTCTTCATATTATGACAGGACGATTCAAACCAATATTTGTGATGTGCACAAAATGTGTAAAGAATTAAAGCTATATGAAAATAAACCAAGCTTTAAAGAATTACTTAGTAAATTATCCAAAGAACTCTCAACCTCTGAAAAAACTCTTAAAGAAAAGAAATTAAAGAAATTCTCCAGGGATATTGAAGATTATAAAAGGGGGAAACCCTTTGAGTTATACAAAGCAGTACGATTTGCAGAGGGCACTAAAAATGTTACACATACACGCAAAAAGCAGCCTACATCCATACTTAAAAGGGGTACATCACCCAACTGGAGTTCAGGGGAAGAATCATCTACTATTGATACTGAATCCGCCAATATGTCGGATTCTCCCACTCCCAAAAGGGTACGCAATGCTGATCACCCTTTATACACAGACACGTGGGGGGGGGCGGAAGCATAAGAACGTTAGAGGAACTGTTTCTGTCAACTATCAAATGAACATAGACTGTTCAAATGTGCATAACATTTCTGATTATGTATTAACACCCATGGAAGAGCTTTTGTTAAATAAAGGTCTAGGTTTTATTCCTGGTTACTTTGTTGATGAAAGCACATTTGCATCAGATGTTATAGATTTTTGTAGAAGATTGAACTTAAAAATTTTTTTTGACCAACAGGATTCAATTCAAAGATCCACTGAATTTCGATTCTTACCATCTAAGTTCTGTCCTCCAATGGACAAACATGTAGCCATATTCCAGAATGCTTTTCTCAAAGATCTACACCACCAGTTGGGCACAGGAAACACTATCAGAAACAATCTAAATGTTCAGGAACAACAGGCTCTTACTAATCTTAGAAATAATACTGATATTACCATTCTTCCTGCAGACAAGGGTGGGGCCATTGTGGTTATGAATTCCAGTTATTACTGGACTGAAGGAATAAGACAAGTGTCAAATACTCAGCATTATTTACATATGCCCATTGACCCTACGCCCAAATTTAAACAAGAAATAGATCATTTCCTACAACTTGCTGTTGAAGAGGGCATTATCAGTATAAAAACGAAATTTCACCTTACTGTTCAGGACCCAGTCAAACAATATTTGTATCTGCTGCCCAAAATTCATAAATCGTTTTCTATACCTCCGGGTAGACCTATTGTTTCAGGCATTGGATCACTGACGGAACCTCTATCAGTTTTCTTGACCCAATATTTAAAGCCCTTGTTGGCACATGTACGGGCGAGACTGCAGGATACCACAGAGTTCCTTCAGATTGTCTCTGAATCACAACTTGAAGCTAATTGGATCATGTGTACTCTGGATGTCACATCACTGTATTCCAGTATACCACACTGGGCAGGTCTAATGGCACTGGAATACTGGCTGCTTAAGACCAATTTCTATAGTCCAGGATTTAATACCTTATTTATTTGTATGGCTGAACACGTTCTAACTAAGAACGTGTTCTACTTCCAAGACCAATGCTACTGGCAAATTCAGGGCACAGCGATGGGTGCTTCTTTTGCACCAATTTATGTAGATCTCTTTATGGGATATGTGGAAGATCAGATTATATACACTGAAACACATAATCTATATTTGCCTGAAATGGACATTTGGAGACGGTACCTGGACGACTGCTGGTTGGTTTGGAAAGGGGGAATTGAGTATCTTATGGAATTTGTTGAATATTTGAATAGCAATAAGTGGGGTGTTAGATTCACAATCAATCATGACACACATCAAATTGACTTTTTGGATGTCCACTTAAGTAAGGAAGTGGATAACACTCTCCGTACCACCCTGCATAGAAAATACCCACAATACAACAGTCTTCTACATGCCTCTAGTCTTCACCCTAAACACATTATAAGAAACATTCCCAAATAACAATTTATCAGAATTAAGAGAATATGTTCATCCCATTTAGCCCTTCAGCATTGTCAGAATGATCTCTCAAACAGATTCATACAGCGAGGTTATAACAAAATGGATGTTCAATCTGCAGCTAGTATGACTAATAACTTATCAAGGGGCAGTTTGTTGGGCTATAAACATAGGACTGCTCAGTCATCGGTCCAATTACTCAGACTAGTAACTACTTTTGGCAGGAACACCTACCAATTACAGGACATAATCAGCAATCATTGGAATATACTGCGAACCAACACACACTTGGCTAAGTGGTTAGATGACAGATGTCTTTATTCCTACCGTAAAGGCAAAACTCTGGGGTCATATTTCTCACATTACAAAAGAATTGCACCTCAGGATGTCTGCATGACCCAGACTACTCTATTAGGAGATAGATTAATTGGCTGTCATCCTTGTGGTCACTGCTCTTTCTGTAAATATATATTCACAACAAAGGAATTTACCAGTAAGAATACAGGCAAGATATTTAACATCAATCATTTTGCCAATTGCAGCACGGACTGGGTGATCTATTTGGCCACATGTACATGTCGAGCATTTTACATTGGACAAACATCTAGACAGTTACGTATTCGTATCTCTGAGCATTTAGGAGATAAAAAAAATGCTAGAGCTACCAATGCTCTGTATAAACATACTGTTGTACACAAAACGGCTCAATTTTCTTTCATTTGCATTGACAAGATTGTTGGTCATAGAGCTTTTAAAACTGGATGGCACAAACTGTTAAACAGTAAGGAAACCAAATGGATAATCAAATTAGGTGGTTTGTTTCCACCAGGTTTCAATGATAAATTATGATGAACTACCTGTTTTCATTATTTCAATATTGTTATATACATTTTCATCTTTTGTTCTGACCTCGACATAATTTTCACAGGTCCGACATGATTATCATTATCAAACAATATGTTTTCAGTATTCCAATTTTGGTAATACTTGTTAGTTTAAAATTATGATGGTTTATTGTTAGTTATATCTTTCTTTTTGCCATTGTCATATTTCATTCACATTTTTTGGTCATGAATTATAATATTGTTTTTTTATAGTTTATATGAACAGGAAATGATGTAATATCTTTTTATTTGAATTACCTATAAATAGGGTCTGTTTAATCATCATGACCATATCACTGAAGAAAGCTAATTGCTGAAACCGGTCTGGTTAACAATAAACGAGTATTCTGCTACACCTACTCAGGGTGCTGGATTTTTTCTTATGAACTGCAGTCAACCAAGCTGACCTGGGTTGGGTCACGTGTCCGAAGGTTATCAATGTCATTGTTAATGAGTGCCATGAGGATGCAAACCATACCATTGCAGACCAGGCTAGTCAGGCTTATGGGGTGGTAGTTACCATGGTCAGTTGTGATTTCCCCGTGATGGAGTGGAATAACCATTGCCACACGCCATTGTATGGGCATGTAGCCTGTGGAGAGGCCGAGGTAGGAACACATAATTAGGTGGGGGGGCAGGTTGTCATGTACAGTTTGCAAGATGCAGTCTGGGTCAACATCTGCCTCCATTGATGCTGTGTTCTGCTGTTAGAGAGGGCCATTTCCACCTTTGTGTCTCTGATGGTTGAGATACTTTACCTTACGGGTAGTGTTGTGGGCTCTTTAGGGGTGAAGTATGCACCGAATGTATCTGCAAGGATGTTGGCGATATCAGTAGGGTCAGCATATTTTGCACTATATTTCACTGGCACAGTGCAAATCTGTGTGTCACCACGTAGATCCTTGACATAGCCAAAGAAGGCTTTGTGGTTATCTTTTGAATCCTTGCGTATTCTCCTGCTGATGTTAGCCTTGGATGATGTCATGAGGGACCTACGTATCATACTAATAGTGGTCACGGATGTCTTCCCTTCGTGGGACATGCTGTGTGTCTGGAACACTGTCCTATGTCTGTAGTATAGCCTGTTTATTGCAGAGGTCCACCAGACCGGTGTCCTTGTCTAGGAGGAGTGAGTCTTGCTTTACCAGCTATGGCACGATCCATAATTCCATGTAGGTGCTTATAGACTGCATTTGTAAATCTGTCTGTATCTGGAGCAATGTTTCCCCTTAGCATGGGGACTCTGAAACCCCCCCACCCCTGTCACTCGTAGTATAAATTTAGCTGTAGGAAAGGTATACACTGTGATATCCGTGGGTGTGGGAGATGCTAGGGTGTGGAAACAGTGAATAGTTCATGGTCAGCTCTAACCAGTGACTGGTTAACCTCCACTGTGGTGCACCTGTTACCCATGTTGGTGAGGACCACATCTAGTAGCTTCCACCCCACGTTAGGGAGGTTACCACCTGATACAGGGCATATGAGGTGATACATTCTAGGAAGCGCTGGTCCCGAAAGTGAGTACCGGAATACATTTCTCAGTTAATGGTATGGTAGTTGACATCGACCAATGCCAGGGTGTGTGTTAGGACTGTCATGTTCTCCACTGTCTCCAAGTAGGTGGAGTGGAGGTGTCCTGGGTCATGGAGGGTGATCCGTAGCAGGCACATTCCACATTGCTGTTGTGGCTGATGTTAGCTGCACATAGATGATCACAGAGGTATCATGCTGCCCCACTAAACTGGAGGTGTAGGTATCCCTGATGAATATGGATACAGCCCCTCCATGTCTGTCAGTCCATGTTCAGTGGCTGAACTGTGTGGGTTTGGGTTGTAGTCTGGTAGTGCTGGTGTGCTCTCAGGAGCCTTAAGACAGATTGCAGTTAATGCACAGATGTTGATGTCCATCCTGAGGAGTGCTGTGAGTGCATGCATGTTGTGATCACAACCCCTGGTGTTGAGTAGCATAAACCACATTGAATCTGCTATTGTGCTGTTTATGGAGCTGGTATTCACCTTCGAGACTCTCCTAAATAAGGCACCATGGGAGCTCCAATAGCCTTGGCCAGTATTCCAAAGTGTAAGGCAGACACATAGGCCAGTATGGTATCATTGCATGCATGTTCCCCATCTGTGCTTGATTTTCATCTCCCCTGTAGGTAACCTAGTGGTAAGCAATAGAAAGCCTTAACCTTATACAAGTCTTCTAGCTTCCAAGATAGATATTTGGAGTGACTAAGTATCAGTGTTCTGTATGTTCGTGCTGTACTCAACTGTTTCCTGACTACATGGTGAGTTCACACTGTATATTGTGATCTGAAGGTCCGTTTATTCGCATATTATGGCTGTGATGGCCTGCACATTAGAGGTGCACAGATAGCCTATCTATCTGCCCAAGGGCAATTAGAAGCATAGCAACATTGTGTTGGCCTTCCCCACACCATTGATGAAGTAACTGAGCCTCTGTCAAGCATAGCCAATGAAGCAATTCCAGGCAGAGTTGCAGGAAGCTGTTGATGACTGGGGTTGTGGAGGGTGATAGGGCCATTTAGTGATCTAAAGAGGGCATGTTAATGTGGCAGTTCAATACCATTCAATTCCCCCAACAGGTCTTGCAGCTATCAAACTGGACAGGCTCCCCCACCGCCTGGCTGTATGGTTCTGGGACACATGATCCCAGGGGTGTATAGTCTGTTACCCATTCACACAACAAGGTTTTCCTTGAAGTGTGTCAGTCAGGGGCTATGCCTAATGTAGTTAGAAATGTAATGTATTGTCTCACATTACTTTTGTTATATGTTGTTATGTCAAGAGTACGTGAAGCTCAGTGAGTTTGGGGGCTCCCGCCCTTTTCTTAGCTTAGCTTACACATAGAAATCATCTAAATAGGAAATAGACGGAAGCTACGTTAATGTCAACAGTGTAATGGTTATAGCATCTGCATAGTACTTGTGCATTCGAGGTTACAATCCCAATAAAGGCAGGGATGTTTACCATGTGCAAAAGTATACCTTAACCACAGCTTGCATATATAGGTAGTAATCGTCTGTATAATAAACATTTGAATCACCCATATAAACCCATGTGTGCAGGAGAGTACAGTCAACAGAGAATGTAATGTCATGACAGCACATAGTGAGATGTTACGTCACTGACAGGTATATATCCGGAGTAGTTAGTGGATGTGGCCGTGTTTGCGCACAGGTTATACGTCACAACGTTTGTTTAACTGTGTTTAACCGCTGCTATAATGTCACACAAACACATTTAAACATGCTTACAACTGTGTAAATGAGCCTTACTCTGCAGTAAAAAAACATTCGTAAAGCATCACAGGTGTCGAACCCTAGACCATGCACACTATAGTCATGGGACATGCCACTAAGCTATCCGAGGTGTACACATGTTTCATGTTCCTGAGACTACACCTTATACCATATGCATTTCACTCTAATGATCACAAATGGGACAGTGGTCTTGTGAACATATGTACGGTAAATTGTAATGTACTGTAGTTTGTGAACCAACACATTCCAGTCTACAGATGTATTACTGTTACAGACTAATACAAAATATATATATATATATATATATATATATATATATATATATATATATGTCAGTGATGTTTACACACACACACATATATATATATATATATATATATATATATATATATATATATATTATACAGTTACAGCAATAGCCATATATATAAGCATCTATGAGCACACTTCGTGACACAGAAGCACTCCAAAGGAAATGGAGTGTACACAAAACACATGCAGCTCTGGTATCACAGCAATTAACATTAACCTAAGTCACCATAGAAGGAGTGGTTGTTGTGTATGTGAAGATTGGGGTGGGGGAGGAATGATGGGTAATGCAATCATGCATCAAGGAGGGCCTGGGTCGGATGTCCAATAAGTGAACTGGAGGGGCATACATTAAGTATGGGGACAATATAAAAAGGACACAAAGCAAGAACCATATTCATTCATAATGCACCCTGTCATGTCACATTGCAACACCTACTTTCACAAACATATGAACATTAACATGTATCAGACATATGTACACCAACTGATTATCACATATGTTTTCAGTAGTGAGAAATGTCTGTAGTACAATGTATATTCTAAACACCATAACGTTCGTGCGTGTCTCAGATGCCATAGTGGTAAGCTCAGTGACTGTAGTGTTCATGGTCCCGGGTTCAAGACCAGCAACGGCTGTTAGGTTATTTTGAGGGCCAGAATAAGGTCTTTTGGATGCAGGTGGATTAAAGCACTCTTAAGCAGTTGTAAGCGGGTTTCTACGTGTTTGCGTGATGGTAAGCGCAAACACTGTAAATGGAGAAGCACTTCATACATTTGACCTTTGCTTAACGTCACGCAGACCACTGGCAAACCTGCTCACAACTGCGTAAATGTGTGTTATTCACACTTTGACTACCAGTGCCTACCCTGAGAGGTAAAATAATAACACCTTCCAGGAGTAGAACCCGCAACCATGTACTCCATCCTCCGATTAACCTAACATTAAGCTACCTGAGATGTACCTATCCCAGTTGTGTATGCAGACAGGTTAAAACACAAAAGGGAGGAATGTGTTGAAATAGGGCAACCCGCCATGTACCCAATTAAAGATGTACGCTCATATTTATATATGTATGTGTGTATATATATATATATATATATATATATATATATATATATATATATATATCTAGAGAGAGAGAGAGAGATACATAGAGACATGTCGATATATACAGGTCTACATATAGATAGGTTAGAAACATCTACACATCTATGGAGGTACAGATAAATGTATGCAATAATACATATATCGATATACATATACACACACACACACACACACATATATATATATATATATATATATATATATATATATATATATATATATATACACACACACACACACACACACACACACACAAAAACATGTCTGTAGACAGCATCCGAAGTGGTCATAATCTGAGTATAACATGGACCATAGCAATCACACACTCGCCCCCCCCCCACTAAACAATATGAACATAACATATGAAGAGTATATGCCAATACGCTATTACAAATATGTTCTATGGGTACAGTCACCAACACAACTGCATTGACTGCAAATATCCATGACATAATTACACAGACAGCTTTCATTTTGCAAATCATTATTACATTCTGATGTATTGCCAAAAGGATTCAAGGACTAACAGTACCTGCAATGCTATACAGGAAGCATTTAATAGTGTCTTAATGAATCAGCCTGCATTTACCATAGTATTAGTAAGGTACAGGTGTTCACATAGGGAAAGAACACCCACACACATATAGACGTTGTATAAAAGGGGTTCCTACACACCTGCATGTGCTATGTACACCCACCATCTACCCCACAACCGAAATAATTACATCAATACATACCATAACCAATTTTGCAACTGCTGTACAACATCTGCTGAAACCTTAACATACCTGGACACAGACACACTAACATGGCCCTATCTGAAATAGTTGCCATTATACAATTGAACAGCTGCTGGTGTAACAGGGTTTGTATGAACTAATCCCGTTTCAGAGGGATGAAAGATTCGTACACCAGGAAGTTTTACTGAGTACTGATTATAAGCACAGTGTGATACACAGTAACACCAAACTAAATATGTCTGGTAAGCACACTGTAAACCCCCTAACTTTATATGCATAGCTATGCAGCCTTGAGCTGGTCAAACAACCTGGCCAGACTGACACATATGCAGAAGTATTAGGTACAGACAAACCCTGCACAAATAGCAATGTTCAGAAATATAACAGCAGTACTCACATTTAGACCAACCCCTCTATGCATTACACACAATATCTTACTGTTCGTCTCAATACAGCTGTTGCAATGGATTCTAAACAAAACATCCACGCTGACTTCGTCACAAGTAAGGCAAAGGGACAACGCCCAAGTGGAGTACTCAGTTATACTCCACTGTAGCCATGGTATTGGCTAAGGCAGTAGCAGTACAGCTGATGTGCATGTAATTAGCTACTTAGGAACACCAATTGGCCATTGGGATAGCACATGTTACTGATCTGTAACTATAAAAGATTGCCTTGACACATTCAAACCATCTGTATCTACCTGTAGGACAGTACAAAACACGGAAAGATGAACCGAAAACGAGTAGTACACTAGTTAATAACACCTCCGATTACTAAGACAGTATGTATAACATGTAGTATGTCTGCGTATGTAGTATCTGTACTGTAAGAATTAGTGTAATCAATGCATGTAGTGGAAATAGCTATATTGTAGTGATGTATTGTTGAGCAGTAGTAATACTTGTATTATTCTGTGTGTGTACTGCTGTAGGTCACATGGCACACTCCACATATACCACAAGGGATGCTATGGGCTTGGAACCCACCATTTCGCTTCCAGCCACTGTCAGTGTCAGGATTGGTCCAACAAGTATGTGCTATAACAGGGGGATAGTATATGCAGTTATACTGTAACAGTCGACATATGTATGGGTGTATAAGTAAGATGAACATGTTAAAGGTGGGCTTACTGTGCAAATATGGTGTGCATTGTGGGATATTTTGCCAATAACTGTGTAATGTACAGTATTCTAGGCAGATCTGTATTCTGTTCTACATAGCAGTTCTGATATGTTATGCAAACAGTAGTTATATCTCTTGGCAATTACAATACTCAATGACAGGTTACATAGCATTAGTATTCATCTGACAGGTTAGCAGCATGATAGCAAAGATAATTGGAAGAGCCAGGTAACTATCCATGCACATAACACATGTACTATCCACCTCTCTACTATCGTTTGCAAGCAATAACAGCTGTGCATGTGTACATGTTGTGCAAATGTGTAGTGACCCTTGTTACAGGGCTGGGCCAAATGGCTATGTGCACACCTACATAGAGTGGATATTGAGAGTACAGACACACTGGTTGAACTACCAGGTTTGTGTAGCCCAACCTAACAGCCGCCTGCACATACTGTATGTAAGGTAGTGCACAGCACTGGTAATGAAACAGGTTGCACATCATCTTTAACTCCAGTGTAACATCTGCAGTAGGAGTGTAGGATGTAGGAGACAGCTGCCCATGTGTAATAGCTGCATCATAGGTGATGGCTCACACTATCTGATTATATCCTGATCATGTTGATAGAGGCATCAGAGCCTATTGATACATGTCTCTGTTTGGGGATGTCTGTGGGTGTCAGTGCCCAACAGAGCTCATGGTCCTGGTGGATATGTGAGTATATACCCAGAGAAGGAAACAGACCTGTAGACACATGCATCATCTGTAATCAACTAACAGGATGTGATGTGCTCCTCAGAGGAGGTTTGCTGCCAAGGGTAGCTACACTGTTTCCATAATAACCAGTGCTGTCATGTCCATAACACAAATAATTACATGTGAGCATCACTGTCTAAAACATCTTCATAGGTAATACGTAAACTAAAGACAGTACTTGGTACTTGTAGTATTGACTGCTTATACAGGCATGTCCACTAGTCAGCTACTGGTGTCTCCTAATGTTAGCTTTGTGTATGTGGCCATCCTGCGGGAATGTAATCTCTATGCCATGTGCACTGCCAGACCCACCTAACACCATGCCCCACACTTTGTCTGGGATGCAGCTATAGGAGTAAGCTGGACGGCAGCCCAGTCTACAGCCATGACTGGACTGAACAGTCATGAGGTGTAGGTTAACACATGCAGTTCATCAACACGACCAACACATACCCTTACCAGAACACATTAAGGACACCCACACACATTCACAGATGTGTCTAAGTATCTGGCAAAACAAATGACCCCGCCCCCCCCAAGCAGGAAGAGACAAACACTGAAATACACAAACTGTATGACATAGTTTGCATAATTGTGCCACTCCTCTGAACACATGACTGGAAACATGCCCAACAGTACTCATTTGTGAGTGCAAACTCTAGCACTTTGTTACACACCGACCTATACGAGAGCATACATACTGTCAGCTGCCTGTCTGACATGATTAGCCACATACTCATACACTCAGACCACCTATTGCTCTATACACATGGCTCTGGCATATTCCATGTTGTTTTGCATGACCTGTGATGCAGTAGCCTGGACAGCATGGAAACACATGTAGGAACTATCAGGTCTTGTAGGCCATACAGGTATGTCCCAAGGCCTGGGTAGCATTCTGCCATTGGCCAGAATGATACTGCAGTACAGGGACAAAAGGATTGTATTCCACAATTGTCTAGTGTAGTGGTGCATGTCGCAGGGTATCCAGTATCTGTCATCCTCTGATAACTTGGTTGACAGACCATGATGTTTTGCCAGACAGGGCCTGCACCTGTCACCCCTGGGAATCTGTATACAGCCTAGGGCTCATGCTTCCCCTATAGTGCCTTCATCATGCATGGTTCAGGTGAGGGTCCACTGCTGTTACAGAGACAGCCAAGCAATACGCTGCGGGTTTCGCTAAACAATGATACATGTCAGAAACACTATACGGACACACATATGTCAATCCCTAACATGCAGAACATATCTGTTCAGTTGCTGAGACATGTTTCAACATTCTGGGGAGCACACCTGCATGACCATGTTATAACACATACCTCACCTTTTGCCCATTAACCTTTATTGGAACACATGGGCTGTAGGTGTGTCCATATTCCTGAAGGATATGTACACCCCCACGCTAATTGTACTTGCATAATATCAGAAGCATTATGCTTAGCAACTACCTTTGTGCCACAGTTTAATTCAAAATGCATCTTGAGAGAGATCACCCGCCAGGCCGCAGACTTCCCAACTGCCATAATGTGCTGTAATGGGGAAGAATAGGTGTGAGACAGAACCATACTATTGGCTACTCTCAACTATTCCATTATGAACTGTGAAGACTCCTCATGTACCAACACCTGCGCTCAGTGCATGTTGGATTCCATCAACCCTACTGACCTGGATCACAGTAGTCACACAAACAGGGATAACAGTATGCTACACATAGTTAGTCTCCAATGCTAATGTTATGTTCCCTAAGAGCAGAGTGGTGAGTGCCATGGCACCCATGCAGATGGACAATGCATGTGCAAATGCTGAATACTAGACAAATGAACCTTAAGCATTCACATATGTGCAATGATTGTGCCATTGAAACAGTAACTGTTGCAAGAGTGAACACACATGAGTGTAGGTGATCCCTGGTCAGACTCAGTAAGATGCAGATACACCATATGAAATACGCAAAGCTACCATGAAACCAATCAGCCACATATTATGAGGCCAAGCACAGAGCATTCTATAGCTGTGTCGTTAATTGTCCTGTCATGCTGCACAGCACTATGGCATGGGGAGTACTGCACCTACAGAAATAGCACCCGCTCATCCTGATAGGGTCTCGGAGATCCTAAACCCATTCCCAACTGCCCCCACCCCCAACAGGTACACTTGTAATATATTCATGTACACTACAGGGCCCCCTGTACTAAAGACTATGCATGTACAAGCTGCACTCTCTAATGCCATACATACAGATTTCATGGGACCTGTCATCATCCCAGGGTGTATCCTACACAAATGTAAGAACATTCAGCTATCCACATACTCATCATGTTTAATCATAGCTCCATGTCAGGCTGTGTACACATCAAATGGTGCACAGAAACAGTTATCACACCCCACAAAGGGGGAGACAACATTGATAATGGGACATAGTGCACAACTACCCTGCTGAGTCTGGTCTGTAAGGCCATGAACCATGGGCAATGTAATTGATGTACTCGGTACAGATGTAGATGGCAGTAGGGTTGATTCACACTGCATATCATGACCTTGCCAGGTCGTAGATCACCATCACCCATACTGTGTTCCAGCCACACTCAGTAAACTAGGTGTATATACCTATGTCACAGGAATGGTTGGCAACTGGACTGCTGGCAGAACCCACACTACAGAAGGTGTCCAACGAATACACGCACATCAAACCAGTGCCAGCCACAGTAATACAGGGGTCATTCCTGGTACGCCCCCTCTTTGGTATCTATACCATATAGGCTAACACAGAAGGCATCAGCCTATTGATGTCTGCAAATGACTATGAACTAGGAGCAATAGTCGACTCATTGTGTGCTGCGTTCAACATACAGAAAGGTCTTAGTGTGTCAGATGTGTGGTGTGTGATGTATGGCCACATTCTGACAGCTAAGTATTGCATTGTCATCCCCTATGTTACAAACCCTGTGCCCATTAACTACCACCTAGGCAGCGGTCAACATAATGGCAACTGTGTGTATGAGATGCAGCTGGACAGTACTTCCCTTTGATAGTTACATCACCACAAAAGACAGGTAGTCATATGTGGCACCCCTAATTATGTCAGGGTGCCATCCAGGAATATAGAGATAACTGCTCAGCCATACTCAACACCCATGTGACCCATAATAGATTACATATTTCCTTTAAGGGTTATTGCCCATGTGTAGATGGCCTTCACTGCCCTTCATAATCCCTGTCTGCACTATATAACATGCAGCCTACCTTGAATAAAGCCATGTCCAGCCCAGAGGTGTTGGACATGCTACACTTAACGCATCTTGATCCCAAATAAACATATGTCATGGACATCCACCTTTATAGTACAAGGATCACAACATGCCTGACAGATCCCTGTCCCATACACTTAACATACTCTTGCCATACTATGCATCCCTGTCCAGCGAAGCTGCACATCATCCCTCTCTGTGACATGTTGTGATGACCGCATGCCAAATATATCAGTAACCATGTGTATCAGTTCTGTGGCACTGCTTGAACTGGCCACTGAATATTACCTGCCTGTTGCCTCCAGCTAGGTAATCTGTCTGCCTAAGCTCATAAATGGCCAAGGGCATATAGCCTACCACATCACTCTGACCATACATGCCATAGTTGATATCCAACCCTGCAAATACTATCAGGCTAGCTATTATCCCATGTGTTACACATGCGCAACACAGGCAATACATGGCAGGATGCTACACAGCTGTACAGTGCCATGTAGATATATATGGCAAAACACATACATGCTTGCAAGTCTGCAGGGTCACAGGTCATGCCCTAATGGCTATGTATGACTATATATGTGGCATATACACAGCATTAAGGACGATTGCATTAATGTGAACACATCCAGGCATGTGCTGATAGGTAAAGACACCACTACAAGCAGACAGACATGCCCATGTCAAGACAACATCCACATGGTGTATGAGCAATGTCATCACATGACACACATATATGGCGATAACATCACATCACCAGTAGGTGTCAAATTTGTGTGACTTATACATGTCAGTGGTGTTAGTGTCATGTAGATCTACAAAGACGTATTTGTAAACTTAATAAATGTGATACACATGTATATTCAGCTGTACTGCTGTACTTCTCTGTGAGTTACTGTGACCTGTCTCCATTGTTATGTCTTCCAGGTATGCCCCGTAGCCGATTGCCACCATCAGCCACTTGGAGGATGAGGTCCTCAACCCATACCTCCTGGACAACTACACGATGCTCTTCAGCCATGTGCCATAGGAAGCACAGCAGCGGGATGCCCTGTGGGAAGAACTCTACAGGAGGGTAAATGATGTTGGCAGTCACAAGTGCACCTATCAGCAGGTGCGCCGACACTGCGCTGAACAGATAAGATGGGTGAAACAGCGTGCAAATGCAATCGCAAGGGAACAAGGTGCAACAGGTGGGGGTCACTCACCCAGCCCCCACTCACACGTACCGAGGAGCTACTGGCCAACCTGGGGACACCTGCAGAGACCTCCATCCACAAGCGTTAACTGGTATTGTGGAGGTGGGTGTCTCTCATCCACTGAGCCTGGAGTTGCCTGGTAAGTCACTACTGCACATAAAACACAACCATATATCACATAGTTATATGCGTTACTGTACAATATGTAATGTAACATCACATGCAAGGCATGTATGCACACATGCCACATACTATAGTATGCTACTGTATGCACAGATGTGCATACTCCATAGCATAGTGTATTGTACTGGCTTATGTGCTAACATAGACATTGCACCCTATAGCTATCACACAGATGTGGATAATGATTTTACTGCTGTGACACCCCTGTTAAGGTACCTCTGGCGCTTTGCAGTAACAGCAGCCTGTGTCAGGTGAGATTGTTATTATTTACCAGGCTTGATACTGCATGGAACATATTAATTGCATGCTGTCTGCCATAACACACGTACACATAATGTATGGTGGTCCTGGTAATGGACACTGGTCATACCTGCAATGCATCACACTGTTTACCTATGTGAAACAATTATAGACTATATGAAACACCTACACTAAACTTCCAAACTGTCATTGCCAGATGTGTGGACAACAGTGAATACAATGGTGGAGGTGTGTTCCACTGTAGGGACAGGTACTACATATCAGTATTACACATGTTGGGAATACGAACAGTACTGTACAGAGAGCATATATGTGCACACATACTAAATATGTTGGAGTTGGAGTATGCTCGGCCCACAGGATACACCCTTGTGGAGTATACCCTTGCTATGAATGTCACACAATATCATGTGCTATCAGACATGTCCATGATATGTAGTGGGCTGACTGCAACACTGCTCAGCTATCCTGCAAAACATGTTTCACATCCCATACATACCACCCTTTGTCTGCATAAACCTGTCCTCAGTGGAGCATATGACATCTATGGGTGTATGTCATATGGGATAACACTGACATGTGAAATAAGATGGCCATCACAACCATTGGACTGCACATGTGTACACATGGCCATGGAGGATGGCCAGAGACATGAAGCAAAGCACACAGTAGAAGTGATGTACATGTGTGTACACCCTGTTGTACATTGGCTCGACACAATACAACTATGGCCTTTGTGTAATGGTGATATTGCAGATGTGAAACACTAAACATCATACAGGCTTGTGCACAGCTTGTGTAGGCATAACATGAAACCACCACATAACATGTCTTGAACATCTGGAGTGTGTCACGACATGGAAGCATTCACCTATACAGTATCCAAATACATACATGTGTTGCACAACATACACATACATCCACATCAAGCGACAGATACAGTAGATTCACCTTGCTGGTGTCAGACATCACTGTCATGCCTGCTCATTTGTGTGAGGTACACAGATGGTATGTGGGACATAGAAAACTTGTAAGTTAGATATGTGTGGACATAGTTGGCAGATATCAGTAATGTGGTTGCAGATGTGCAGGGGTGTCATCCGTATACCCTTCTGTGACCTGTGTCACACATTCCACATTAGGGTTTATTGTGTATACACCTCGGTGACACGGATCATATTTCAAATTAGATATGTATTGTATGTGAACATAGTCATGGCTATGAACCATGTCAGTAGCTCACACTGTATAGCAGTTGTGAAGACACATGATGCCCTGCAATGGCTATGCACATCAGTTCAATGTGCAGTATGTCCCTGCATATTTGTAGGGTGGACAGATGATATTGCATCAGCTGAATGTCCATGTTAGTATAACACATCTCTGCACTGGGACACCATTACCATACTGTAGATTGGAAAGGGCACCATTGTGTTACACATGTATGCATGTCATTCAACACGTCAGCAGAAGACATGTCATACTACATGTGATTGGCAAGGTCATATACCACACAGCAGGCTGGTGTACTGTAAACCTGTGCTGGTCTGTGGCACCATTGCAAAGTAGGGACAGCCATGTCAAACGTGTGTACAGCCACATGCACAGTGTCTGCACTCAGCTCAGGGGTAGGCGGAATAATGTTGAACAGACATGTACTGCTTTGGGGAGATATGCAAGCTAGGGCTCAGGCAAACATAGTATGCAGTTGACATACCCTACTGCTCATGTCTTCACACATAGGGGCGGTGGCCAACACAAAGCATCAGTGGCAGATGTACAAAGGTTGGCGATGGTCTGTTAACATGTGGTGTATGTTGCACACACCATGGCAGTGCAGTGCAATGGTGCAAAGTGCATACATTGTGTTGCAGATATGGGGCATAGGCTACTAACACAAAGGGTGCAATACAGGTATGTATGCTAACCACCACTATAATTATGTAAGGTGCATGCCATCTGCTATACCACATGCATGTTGTGTGCAACTCAGGGATGTATGATGACTACCACTATAATTGCCTAAGCTGAATGCCATCTGCCATATCACGTGCATGTAGTGTGTGCGTCTCTGTGTGTGTGTGTGTGCGTGTGTGTTTCTGTGTGTGTGTGTGTGTGTGTTTGTGTGTGTCTCTTTGTGTTTGTGTGTCTGTGTGTGTGTCTCTGTGTGTTTGTCTGTGTGTGTCTTGGTCTGTGTGTCTGTGTGTGTGTGTGTGTCTCTGTGTGTGTCTAGTATAACTTGTAATGTACAGTTCTTGTCTTCCCCTCACAGGTGTTGATGTAGGTGCGTTGCCCTCCTGCGGTCCACCTGATGTTAGTGTCACTACAGACTCTAGCAGTGATGATGATAGTATGAGTGAGGCACAGGCAGGGTTGTCAGGGGCTGAATCTCTGCCATTGGTTGCCATTCCAACTGTCTTCCCCTCATCCTCGCACACAGTTCCCCTGCCTGCACATACCCAATCGCCACCGGCCATAGAGGAAGGACAGTTTGCGGGTGATAGCATGGAACAGGGAAGTGTGGTGACTATGGAAGGTGTCCCTGCACACCATGCTCCCAGTCAACAGACTGGTGATGTCCCACACAGGCATGTGCCCAGCGCTACTCGTAGGAGGACCACTGGCCAACATGCCCCTGCGGGACCAAGTACATCAGCTGGAGTCACCAGACACATGTTTCAGGCTGTAATGGAGGCACAAGCACGTGCTGAATGTCACAACAGTGATGGTCTGAGGCTTCAGATGGCTGCTGTCCGTTCATTAACTGACAACATCCAGGCACTAGCAAATGCTCACCATCATTTTGCAGATGTTTTGGATAGATGATTGGGTGACATGGTTGGGAGTCCTTGACCATGGCATGTCAATCCTTGAGCATGGAATGTCTGTGCTGGCACATCTGGTGGGAGTGAGGCATCGGGCACATTGACGTAGGCCAGCTACATCACCTGTTGAAGGTCTATGTGAACATGCTACTGCACATGCCCCCTCCCATAGTGGCGGTAGTAACAGCAGTGCTGCTGGTGCTGTGCAGTCCACACCAGAACACAGCAAGCCGCATGCACGTGGTCCTGGATGGTCCCAACAGGGACACGATTCCAGTGGACATGTGTCATCAGACGGTACCCAATCTGGACCTCTGCCTGGTAGTGCCTGTGCAACCCCTGGCAGGTGCAGGTACCATGGCCGGACACGAACTGTGACACCTGCTTTGTACAGTCTGCAGCTGTCAATATTACTCCTGTGTAGGCCAGCCTCATGCCAGACCTGTGTGCATGCATACACACACACTGGAAACAAATGTAGGGCACCTCAACACACACACGCATAACATCCACACACACCCAGTGATATCACAGGTCCTAACACACATGCATGGTGTCATCCAATGGCACAGCCTAGGCCTCTGGCAAACATTATCACCCTGTGCATACAGTGATGCCTGTGCTGCATCCCTGTCATCCACACCATCGGTGCAGGGACATGTTCATATGGTCTGATGCACAGGGTGAACATACTGGGTAGACAATTGTAGATTAATATTGTTGAGTAGTATTGACAGGCAGCCGACATAACATGTATTGCAGTTTTAGAATGCATGTTGTACATTTGACAGCATGTATCATGTGTAACAACACTAACAGCATGTTGATCCTGACGTTCTGCCTTCCTCTTTCAGGTGTAGTTGCATGTGCCGGGGGATGTTGGTGTATATGGGAGCCCCATATGTATATGTTGACTACCCAGAGGTCAGTATGACAATACCTGCAAGCACTTTGTAGCTTCCACATCACAGTTATATTCTCCCATGTTTCAATTATGTTTACTGTTCTATTGATCCAAGAGCATGATAGCTGTGTAGTAAGCTGCTGTGTTCAGAGCCATTGCATCCATAGTGGGTGACATCACAGGTATAGTCACCTGGAGTGCGGAGTGGGTAAAAGTGTGGTATGCTGGATGATAAGAGTAAAGGCCAGTGGAAATAGTGGCATCTCACTGGGAAGCAGTAATACCCACTGCCATGACAGCATGCAAACACAGACACACCCACACACTCAGGGATTCCAGACACAGTAGCACACACACACAGTTGCCAGTGTTTGGATGTCAACCTCTGCCTATGTGCATATCATTATAGTACTACGCAATTACAAGATGCGCCACAGAGATTACATATGTACAGGTAGTTGGAATAGCCTAAGATCGAGGACATCGACAGGGATACTACAGTGCAGTGAGTGTAGGTGGGGAGGGGGGTCCATCAGTACATCAGTAGGCTATGTAATAACAGGTCACACCCCAGGGCGTACATGTTAACAGGCAGTTAGTATGCCTGTCTATGATTGATGTTATCAACAGGGATGCTACACTGTTTTGAGTGGATGGGGCATTAACATTCCACTATGGTAACATACAGCCTCACTCCAGGAACTGGACAGCCATACACACACACAAGCACACACGCACACACACACACACACACACACACACACACACACACACCGGCATTCACAAAGATATACACCTATGTCACACACATACAGACACTTTACATTTGTGTGGTTTAACCACCTGCCTATGGCTTTCTTTCTACACTTCACTCTGTACTGGTGTCACCAACAGTGTTCAAGAGAGTGATAACATGTGGGATGTATTCCCAACCATACGTGACATATGTGGACACACACCCACACATGCCAGTACTGTGAATCAAACACATGGCTATCTCATGATAGGTACTACAGCAGTACAGCACTATCACATCTGGTACAATGCTTACTGACTCTTTCCTATGACAACTATACTGATATATGCACAATATATGCACAGGGGAGGTATTACTGTTACAGGTGTCATGGGGTTTGCCTTCAGTGTCACCCTTACAACATTCTACATTGTCTGTCTTCCACTTCAGTTAAAAAAACCTGACCATAACAGGTACACAGGTTATTGTAGGACTGGTTGTAACACACCAGTGAGCTGTCCTCTGTAATCATTCATCTGCAAAGAAGCCCCACCACTTAGTAGTCATGTCCAAACATCAGTCCATACCTCATGTATGGCTTACTGTACTTAAAGCATATCACCATATACAGTTGGCAGTGTTGAGGCTGTATTGCAACAGCATGATGTACTAAGATAACAGTTACCTTCAGACATCAGACACTGCACACACATGGAATCTACACAAACAGCAATACATATACACATATGTGGTCTACATCAGTACATGCACTAGCAGGTCAAGGGGATGCATTCCACACCTTCCCCACGTCATGTGTGAAACCTAGCCGAGCATCTGTGGCATGTAAACATCTCACCCCAGCATGTACTGGCTATTATGGTACTAAGGCTAATGTCCAGACAGCACACAGCATGCATGGCTTGCAATTGTTGACATGGGGTATATGTAGGAGCTGTGGCCAGGCAACACATGGCAGTACATGTCATGAACATATCACCTGTGACTACTCAGGAACATACAGTGCAGAGCTGGATTTCCCTGAGTCTGTCAATACAGGCCTTGTGTAAGTCCTATGGTCCTGTTATTTGGGTATGTTTGTAGGCATTGCATTAGGTGGACATGTCTAAAGACATACATGCCACATGCAGTGTTGTATGATATGATAGGTGTCATGGGTGACCAGTAGAGAGGGGATATTACTTCTGTCAACATAGATATCAAACCTTATGAAATGTTATCATGCTATCTGCCATGTGCATATGTGTAATGACTGCAACCACCTGTATGTAGAAAGGTAAACGAAAGCGATGGTAATGTAATATGTGTTGTATGAGTGTGGGATGTACATATCCAGGGCAGGTATGGTTAGGTTATATCCAACCATGAGGGTGTTGGTTACTGGTGTACAGCAACAGTCGACCGTGTTAATGCTGGCAACATCCGAGGGACCCTGGTATGTGTACAAGTGAGCAGGTTACAAACAGTGGTATTATTGCATTGCATAACACATTATGCAGCTGTGTCTGTACATGGGTATATTGCACAGTTGATGTAGGCCTAGGTACAGTCCACCAATCGAGGGTTATCTGGTGGTCTACCATACTATATCATACCACATATGGATGTGTGTTGGTATTCTGGGAACAAGGTGGTGAATGTATATGTGGATACAACCCAAAATGCAGCATTTGCCACTGTCACCTGTACGTGACTCATCTGTGATGCATTATGTCGGAGTAGTGGTCCATACATGTGAGTAGCCTTTATGAATATGTGTACACCACCACCTGGTAGGGTTCATACCACTGTTATGGCCCACATGCCTGGATCTGAGTTATATGATGGTAGTGCAATTGTGCACTACAGAGCCTTCAGCCAGGTGTTCCTCACTGCTCAGATGTCGGTATTCCCCATTGTAGGTTCTACATTGAGCTAATGGATTACTAAAGCCACACGTAGTACAGGTTAGCATAGGCATCCAATGCAATTGTCATGTAGGTGTCGGGGTGTTACTTCTGTGTGTAGGACATTTGCCTTGGAATGCGGCTATATGGGTAAATGCAACCTAGGTATTATCCACACACACGTGTAACATGGATGCATTTGCTCTGTGTTGAAGGCTCGTTGTTCAGTCATGACAGCCCGGAATGACAAACACTGGACGACCTCATAATAACAGCAGGACATTGACTCATTGTTTTGGTCTAGCAGTTGCCACCTGTACCATGACATCACTGCACATGCATTAATGTGCTTGGTAGCAAATGCCCCATGTAAGGTGATGGACAGCGGCAGAACTTGTGTATTATGACCAATGTGAGATATACTTAGGGTAGCAGTCCTGCTAATAATGACTACTACCACAGCCGGGAGAGGTCATCTTGTCACCTGCACCTCAGTACCATTACACAAGGTGGCTCACATATTATGCTTGCACATGCCACTGTACCACGCATAATGCCACTGTCCACAACTTGCTATCAATGTATGCCTTTCAGGGCAGCAAGGTGTGTGACACATGCTGTAGGTAGCATCCACCTGTGTGACTTAGTTAACCTATTGTCTGTCACGTCCACACATGCATGAATGTGTATATGTAACATATATATGTCAGTACCTCATGTACATGTATACATATGTATCACACAGCACAGACACAGATATATCATTTACAGGCCACATACAGGTAT